>NC_054700.1:49709536-49722036 GCF_016097555.1 Gigantopelta aegis
AAGTATGTTTCTAATAGAGGCTATAGTAGTAATGCTAATATAATTAAATGTTGTTGTCCAGATTCTGGCATTTCTGTTTAATTCGGGCAAAAGCTAGCCTGACACCCCCCCCCCCCCCCCCCATATCCCTACAACAATGGCAGACCGTACGCCTATGCGTAAAGGGCGGGACGTAGCCCAGTGATATAGTGCTCGCTCGATGCGCGGTCGGTATGGGATCGATCCCCGTATGTGGGCTGATTTAGCTATTTCTCGTTCTAGCCAGTGCACCACGACTGGTATATTAAAGGCCGTGGTATGTGCCACCCTGTCTGTGGGATGGTGCATATAAAAGATCCCTTGCTGCTAATTGAAAAGAGTAGCCCATGAAGTGGCGACAGCGGGTTTCCTCTCTCAATATCTGTGTGGTCCTTAACCGTATGTCTGACGCCATATAACCGTAAATAAAATGTGTTGAGTGCGTCGTTAAATAAAACATTTCCTTCCTTCCTACCCATTAATGGCGGCCTCTTCATCAAGCTATGGTTCTTCACTACGTATACAAGTTGGTTGTGAACTTTTGGCCTGTGACAATATATCTTGACGTCAACAATATTGTTATTATGAATGTAGGACATCTCACATCTACTAAACTACTAAAAAGTACATGATAGCGTTATATTAACAAAACAAACAAACAAAATAGGCGTTTGCTCTAACAAGGTTTTCGGGCAGACTTGTACAAAAGGAAATAGTTCTGTTTACCTGCGAAGATCAATAGAATGTGACAAACGCACTCGGTGTCTCGTAAACGGACTGAGTTATTACCAATACCAATATGTCTCCAGTGTCAAATAGCTTTTGTCTGTTTGTCCCCGGAAAACTCCGATTTGTTGTTATTGTGATACAAATGTCGTGACTGTATTAGGGCGTACTGACCGCTGTTTCACGAGTGATATCGCAAAGGTTATTTAAGGTAAGATACGAGAAGATATTTCATATTGGAACAACATGAATACAATGACAAAAAAACTACAAAAAACAACAAAACAAACAACAACAACAACAAAAAACCCCAACAAACCCTACATGTAACGTGGTCTGTATATGACTGTCATGTCAAAGGTCGCGTTATGTTCTCTGTTCCACGACTGTCATGTCAAAGGTCGCGCTATGTTCTCTGCTCCACGACTGTCATGTCAAAGGTCGCGCTATGTTCTCTGTTTCACGACTGTCATGTCAAAGGTCGCGCTATGTTCTCTGTTCCACGACTGTCATGTCAAAGGTCACGCTATGTTCTCGACTGTCATGTCAAAGGTCGCGCTATGTTCTCTGTTTCACGACTGTCATGTCAAAGGTCGCGCTATGTTCTCTACTCCACGACTGTCATGTCAAAGGTCGCGCTATGTTCTCGACTGTCATGTCAAAGGTCGCGCTATGTTCTCTGTTTCACGACTGTCATGTCAAAGGTCGCGCTATGTTCTCTACTCCACGACTGTCATGTCAAAGGTCGCGCTATGTTCTCTGTTTCACGACTGACATGTCAAAGGTCGTTTACTGGTGATCTGTTAATGACTGTCATGCCAAAAGTCATATAATGTGCTCTTCTCTACAACTAATCTATCAAAGGTAGTTTACTATGATCTGTTAATGAATGGCATGCCAAAGGCCATATAATGTGTTCTACTCCACGACTAACATATCAAAGGTAGTTTATTATGATCTGTTAATGACTGTCATACCAAAGGTCATATAATGTGCTCTTTTCTACGACTAACATATCAAAGATAGTTTACTATTATTTTTGTTATTCGTTTTTAAGGACATCTGCATCCATCCCACTATACCGGCCTCGGTGGCGTCGTGGCAGGCCATCGGTCTACAGGCTGGTAGGTACTGGCTTCGGATCCCAGTCGAGGCATGGGATTTTTAATCCAGATACCGACTCCAAACCCTGAGTGAGTGCTCCGCAAGGCTCAATGGGTAGGTGTAAACCACTTGCACCGACCAGTGATCCATAACTGGTTCAACAAAGGCCATGGTTTGTGCTATCCTGCCTGTGGGAAGCGCAAATAAAAGATCCCTTGTTGCCAATCGGAAGAGTAGCCCATGCAGTGGCGACAGCGGGTTTTCTCTCAAAATCTATGTGGTCCTTAACCATATGTCTGACGCCATATAACCTTAAATAAAATGTGTTGAGTGCGTCGTTAAATAAAACATCTCTTTCCATCCCACTATATGAGCGAGTTTATTTCAGATATCTACTAACATAAAATATATACAGAAAAGTATAACGTCAAACACAAAACCCCACAAAAAGCCCACAAAAAGGAAAGAAAAAAGAAAATGTTTTAAACTATTGCAAATGTTAAAAGGATAAAACGCACATGCATGAAGAGTGTATGCCTTAAATAGTGCCAAGACGTGACCATAACGGTAAGTCCATAACGGTATCTTTTAACCAGATCCGCCGTACTACAATCGTCAGCAGAAGGTGCAGGTGCTGATCCAAGCGGAGTGTGCTGGGGGTTCGCACCCCCACCCCGAGGAAATCTGAAGTTTCCCCCAAAATCCCTTATTTTACATGCTATTAATATATTGCTCAGTTTGTTATTTCTGAGGAAGGTTATCATATCTATTACATAATACGGTTTAGTATACTTTTGACTTCTGAATCAACCACTCTTTTGCCTACTGTAGGTGCCCTTTTAAAACGTTGCACCCTCCCTCTCCCCGAAAATAAACAGGAACAGCGGAAGCAAGTAGACATGGGGGGGGGGGGGGGTCGGTTCCGACTCAGATCGAGGGCGCAAAGCAAAGTTTCTAGGGTGGTTCGGGGGTATGCCCGTCCGTAACATTTCTAAAACGTGATGTCCTGAAATGCGATTTTCTGCATTCTACAAGTAACATTCATGTCTGATTTAAGATTTACTACCAATAATAGTTTTGATTCAGAATTATTGGAGAGGCTAGACCACCCCCCCCCCCCCCCCCACCCCCGCAGTCTCCATACACTGCTCCGCCTTACCTGGAAAATACTACATCTCTGCTTGAGTGGTACCTTTAAGAAGCGGGTATTAATGAAGCTTAAATTATAAAACGACATGCAATCGCAGACACTTAAGCCCAAAACGTTAACCGCTTGACTGTCTGTTTGTTTACCATACCAACCCAGATCTCACAAATATATATGACAAAAGTTAGAAACGGAAAATTCGACACCCGCACATGTAAACTAATATGACTGTCGAAATGGGTTCATTGAAATCCTAGTAAACATATGTCTAAAGGCTCGACCTTTATAGGGCTTCTACTCTTAAGCGCGGGTATTATTGTGATGTTGACTGTGGGTCTCTGTGCACCCTGACAACACCAGCATTACATGTGACACCCGTCACCCGATTAATGGGCTCACCCGCGCGTTTCGCTCGAGTCATCTGTTAGGAGGCTCTTCGTATCCAGGTTCCATGCAGAACCGCTAAGTCTTTGTTTGTAAAGGGTTTCTACATGAGGAAATTACTCCAGCACTGGTCAATATCTGTTATTGCTTCTAGCCGTGAAGTTCGACGTTGAAACATGTGTTAATGCAATAATGGTTTACAACAGGGTTTACGACAGATATGATTTTGTAAAAGGAAAATTAATTTCCATAAACTGTAAAATTTGATATTCGTGTTGGACTACAGTAAGTATTCAGTATATTATTTTAGTTATTTGTTAAAAAAGTATTATATTATTTTTATGCAGTAAGATGCATTTGTTATTAATACATTTGGGTTTTTATTTCAAGACTTTAAAATAAATAAATAATAATAATAATAAAAACCTATTTTATTAGTGGTTTTTATTTTAATTTTAAATTATTTATTGGAGTGCTGGCAACTAGAATGACACTGGTCAATATCTGTTATTGCTTCTAGCCGTGAAACATGTGTTAATGCAATAATGGTTTACAACAGGCTTTACGACAGATATGATTTTGTAAAACGAAAATTAATTTCTATAAATTGTAAAATTTAATATTCGTGTTGGACTTACGATTCGCTAAATTCATTTGACAGTAAGTATTCAGTGTATTTTATTTATTTGTTAAAAAAGTGTGACATTTTTAATGTAATAAGGTTAATTCTTATTATTGCAATTATTTTTCAAGACTTTTAAACAATAAATAAGCATTTTATTATTGGTTCTTATTTTTAAATTACAATATTGACAACCAGAACTGTTTATATCCCCTCTGTAAAAATTAAATAGTGCACTAACATAATAATATATACCACGGCCTTTGTTACATCAGTTGTGAAGCACTGGCTGAAACGAGAAATAGCCCAATGGGTATCTGTGGGAAAGTGCATATAAAAGATCCCTTGCAACAAAATGGAATGATGTACTGGGTTTCCTTTAAAGCCCTGTTTATAAGAGACACAGGTCAGTGTAGAGGTCGTTTCTGGTATTTCTAAAATCTTCTTTAGTGAAATCTCTTGTGCCATGGTTTATACTGAATTTAGTTAGCTCGCTTCTGGTGTTGTTAATATCGTCTTTAGTTAAATTCCTTGAACTAAGGTCCATTTTGTTAAGTCGCTTCTGGTATTGCTAATATAATAAATACATTTTTTTTTTTTTTTTTTTTTTTTTTTTAAATATTTATTTTCCCCAGTCCATTCTGACCATGTCAAGGTTGGGGAGCCTTGAATTCATGGCCTTACATCAAAGTAATATAATTTATGTACAAGTACATATATCTAATTTGTTGTATAATAATGTTATATAGTCATATATAACAATTTGATACATAAATGCATTTGTAAGGTTTCTGTATAAATTAAAGATTGGTAAAAAACAAAACAAATTGCTATGACGCATATAATGGAAAGGACTGGGAAATATAGGAGAAGAAGAAAGAAGATATAAATGGTTAAAACACATAATAATAAATTGATAAATAAATAAATAAATAAGCAAACAAACAAACAAAACAAAACCAATAAATAAATAAACAAATAAAATAAATAAATAAATACATGGGTGTGTGTGTGTGTGTGTGTGTAAATATATACTAGCGCGAAACGAAAAAGACCTGGAATTCGAAACAAGCTATTGTTAGGAAATACGTTTCAGTCAAAGAGATTAAGCCATGGTGTCCATTGTTGATTAAAAATTTCGTAATTGCAATTCTTATATAAAATAAATCTTTCTATTTCAAACTTGTTTCGCAAAATGTTTTTAACTCCATTGATATTTAATATTTTGTTCTGTACTTTCATACAGTAGATATAATATTTAATGTTGATAATCAACCAATTTACAAATTTACTATTTTCGTTATTGATCATACCAAACATAACAATATCTTGACTAAAAATAATGTCAATTCCTGTTTCAGTCAATATCCATTCTCGTATTGATTCCCAAATGTGGTTAATCTTGTTACAGTCAAAGAAAAGATGTTGTAATGTTTCACATGAAGCTTTTCAGAAGTCGCACGCATTAGAATCCACGTAATGTATCATATGCAAAAATGTATTAGTAAAGATTCTGTGTACTATTCTATACTGAAACCATGATAATGTTGTGTCTTTTACACATCGAAAAGGAATAACATAATACTTTTCAATTGTGCTTTTGGAATGACAGTTTGTGAATTTAACATATCATACATATGTTTATGTCACGGGGATTCTATAATACCCGTAACTGAATGAAACACGATTGTCCAAATATCTCTCGTAGCTGTATATGTATTAGATCTCTCTGTAACGGGCGGTTATACCCTAATGTGGCTCGTCTAGGTATGATCAGAGATACGATCTTATATAAAGTATATATTATTATAGCACGTTTAGTTCACTAGAAAACACAACAAAAACACAATACACTTTGGAATCTGTATTAACCTACGCTGACAAATGTACTGCTGCAGTAGTTAATTAATAACAACAATAATAACAACCCAGAACTGATCACTTAATTAGTTAATCTCTAGGTGTCTAGTTTACACAATATGCTAATCACTTCACCGTGACACAACACCCACACGTGTGATAATTGAGAAACGCTAACACACACACGTGCGATAATGGAGAAACGCTTCCAGGGGAACTTAATTAATAAAGGAATTACAACACTATTCCTAACTGGTTAATCAGAACGGTGAGCCTACAGAATACTGCGTCAGATGACCGACAGCACCGTCTAAATAATATTGGTATAATACAGTATTAAAATATTTAAAGTCACATCAATCACATCAAGGTTATACACAGAGCAAAAAATATATATTTACCAAAGTCCCGTCTGAACTAATATAGATCGTTCAGTGGACGGACAGCGATCCCCTGGAGCCTTCCAATATGTTTCTCCTCGATATCTCTAAACCCTAGCTATTTATTCAAAACTCTCAGAGACAGCGAATACAAGGCGGTACCTCACATATCATGTGGATTTTCCACAGCCACCATGCCGGCATATTTTTCTCTGATCGTCAGACTGGCTGTCGCCATACCGCGAGCAATCCCCTGGCCATAAACAGCACTACCGGAGATATTACGTAACTACTAGCTGCATGGCCTCCACACCTGCGCTGGGTGTGTAACAGACGCTCGACGGCCGTCGCGCAAAGGTATCACGTAACAAGTGCATTTGGAACTGCACACGGCCTCTAAAACAATTAATATCGCCACAGGCGAAAAGAAATTAAGAGCATGTACCGTCACAGTTTACAACCACTTTTGTCTTTTAATAAATGTTTATCTTAAACGGGAAAACAGAATTTTTAAGACTTGTGAAAGTGTCATCGTTTATGTTTTCTAATTTGTTTATAAATGATTTAACAGCATTTGTTATTGACGCATATTCCAAGACATTTGTATTTATATGTGATACCATTATTGATATAATGTTTGTATATAAATGGTTTGTTACCTTTTGCTGTTATTCCAGATATTAATACTTAATATATCATCCACACTTTGTGGGTATTGAACTTTTTGTATATCTATCCAGCTGGACAGTGTTTCTCTCCAAAACCTATTGCGAATATGTTCTATTTTGCGCGTTAGGAAATAATCACCTTGTTTAATCATGTCTGTTAACGATATGTTTGTAATTGACTTAAACAAAGTGATCCACTTTGAGTTATTTAAAAACATTCTTCGAATCCATGTACATTTCAATGCTGTTATAAAATTATTTATGTTTATCATTTTAACACCACCCCTTTCATAATCTTGCGTTATTAAATTTCGTTTAAATTTTTTAGTTTTACTCTGCCAGATAAATTTAAAAAATAATGTATTTATATGTTTTATCAGAATTTCATTTGGATTCGGTAAAGCTATTAATAGGTGAGTTAACTTTGGCATTATTAACGTTTTCAATATAGTTATTCTTCCTAAAACCGTCAATCTTCTGCAAGACCATACTCTCATCAATTTTTGTACTTCTGATATTTCTGAATCATAATTCAGTTCGATTATATGTTCCATGTTCACTGAAAAGTTGATACGAAGCAGGTTAAAATGAGTTTGACCCCATTCTAACTTCCATCAATATAATAATAGTTTAGTTAAGTCTCTTATGCTATGCTTGATAATGCATTTAATTAGTTCGCGGGGACGGGACGTAGCCCAGTGGTACAGGAAGAAGGAAATGTTTTATTTAACGACGCACTCAACACATTTTATTTACGGTTATATGGCGTCGGACATATGGTTAAGGACCACAGAGATATTGAGGGAGGAAACCCGCTGTAAAACTTCATGGGCTACTCTTTTCGATTAGCAGCAAGGGATCATTTGTATGCACCATCCCACAGACAGGGTAGTACATACCACGGCCTTTGTGGTGCGTCCGTTTGATGCGCAGTCGGTTTAGGATCGATTCCCGTCAGTGGGCCCATTGGGCTATTTCTCATTCCAGCCAAGTGCATCACGACTGGTATATCAAAGACCGTGGTATGTACTATCCTGTCTGTGGGATGGTGCATATAAAAGATCCCTTGCTACTAATGGAAACGTAACGGGTTTCCTCTCTAAGACTATATATGTCACACGTACCAAATGTTTGACATCCAATAGCCGATGATTAATAAATCAAGGTGCTCTAGAGGTGTCGTTAAACAAAAACAAACGTTCTTTAGTTAGTTCACTCGCTTATGGTATTGCTAATATTGTCTTCAATTGAGTCGCTTGTGCTATATGTTTAATATTGCTAATATAATATTTTAGTTATGTACAATGTGCTATGTTTTATATTGTATTTAATTACGTCGCTTCTGGTATATATACTGAACAAAATAAGAAACTTCCGCTAACTTTGCTTAAACATAACTTGATGAAAACAAACCGGTGGAATAATTGTTATATATGCGTTTAAACAGTGTTCCATGATGTATCGTTTGGTGCAAAAATCATGACCATAGGTTAAGAGAAACTGGGTGAAATTTTGACCAAGTGTGGTAGGGGTTAAAAACAAAATCACCCACTTAATAACGGGTATGACCACCTCTTGAATTGACCACTGCAGTGCATCGCAGGCGCATAGAATTGACTAAAGTGTTGATTTCTGCCTGTGGAATATTGTTCCATTCCTGAATGAGCGCTTGACGAAGTTCGTTGACGTTAGCGGGTGGATTGGAACGACGCCTCAATCGTCTGTCCAGACTATCCCAGACATGTTCGATGGGGTTGAGATCAGGACTTTTAGCGGGCCAGTCACCAATGAAATCAATGTTATTTGTCCTAAGAAAATTTACAGTGTCTCTAGCTGTATGAGAGGTGGCATTATCATGCTGAAAAATCGAGATGTTGGCGTTGTTATGGAACAGAGGAATGACGTGATGAGCGAGAATGTCATCGCGGTAACGTTGAGCATTTAAATTGCCATCAATGACGACTAGTGGTGAACGATAACCATGGGCAATGGCTGCCCAGACCATGACACAATCCCCACCCCCGAAACCATCTCGTTCAAGAACACAACAGTCAGCATAGCGTTCATTTCTCCTACGGTAGACGCGCACCCTGCCATCACCACGTTGTAAAGAAAATCTGGATTCATCCGAAAAAAGAACGGTATTCCAGCGTCGCCATATCCAACGAGTGTGTACACGTGCCCAATTAAAACGATTTAGACGTTGACGTTGCGTTAAAACGCATCCGACGTAAGGACGTCGTGCATGTAAACCGTTCTCCCGCAGACGATTACGAAGTTTGCCCACTGATTCGGTTATTATGAAGCCCAGGTGTGTTAGCAGCAGTAGCAGTGGCAGTTTGGAATCGATTGCGCAAATGCGTGTTCATGATATAGCGGTCTTGACCACGCGTTGTAACACGCGGACGTCCACGACGTGGCAAGTCGTTGGTGCTTCCTGTCGTTCGAAATCTTACGCGAAGATTTCGTATCACTCGACTAGAACTCCCAACATGCCTTGCAACGTCTTCTGTCGACATGCCAGCATCAAGCATGCCAATCGCCCGTTCGCGTAAATTATTGGGTATTATTGGCATACTAAAAATGCTACAATGTAAAAAACGTTAATATTTTTACAAATTTTGAAGCGTTTTCGTTCACTTGACAACAATGTCAGTAAGACAAGTAAAACAAATTGACGAATACTACACGGGACATGTCGAACCATGCATGCACGTGCAAATTGAATTTCACGTTGTAGACGATTAACAGTGCAAAAATAATCGATAAAATTCATGAATCCTAATAATACAGCTCAAGGCTAATACTACCTATATAATTTCATTACACAATGAATTGTTTAACACAACAAATACTATCTGTACAAATCGGAAGTTTTTTTTTTTGTTCAGTATATATTGCTGAATAGTCTCTTTTGGGGGTCCGCTGCTGTTATTGCTCCTATTGCCTTTGGATAGTGTCCTTGGACAGGCTAGTGTTATTAGCAATACGACGAAGAGGTTGGTTAGACGTTGGGAAGTACACCCAGAATGTATTTGTGGAGATATTTGGGTCGGTGGTAGTCCAGTCTTTTGGCGACTAACAAAATGAGATCATGAAAATAAAGACGGAGCAGAATTCTAGATTAAAGTGATAACTTTTGTACCACGAAGTTAGTATATTAGTGAGGGCGGGATTTAACTCAGTTGGTTCAGTGCTCGCTTGAGGTGCTTGCATCGCAGGATCGAACCACCTCGATGAATTAATTCAGCTGATTGGGTTTTTTCCTCGTTCCAACCAGTGCACCGCAACTGGTCAAAGGCCGTGGTATGTGCTTTTCTGTCTGTAGGAAAGTGCATATGTAAAGAAAAGATCCCTTGCTGCATTAGGAAAAATGTAGCCGGTTTCCTCTGATAACTACAAGTCATAATTACCAAATATTTGACATCCAATAGCCGATGATTAATTAATCAATGTGCTCTAGTGGTGTCGTTAAACAAAACAAACTTTAAAATGTTTTTTTATTAGTCTAACTGCGGTCGACATGACGATTTCGGAAATGTTTTGTACAACTGGCAAGATGCCAGTTCATTGCAAAATATGCAACTTTTTATTATGCTCGTTTTAACAGCTATTGAAATAGGCAATAAACTTTAAAATGCGACTTATATATGTTTGAACAGGTACATTATTAAGGGTCATATATCACATAGCAGTCAACTTAGCTTTCAAGTCACTGTAATAAATCCATTCAAGTCGGTTTATTTAATGGGAATTGGAAGATCTTAGATAAAATATAAAGTACATGACTAAAAGACGAAGCTAGCTTGCACAATGTAAATATATATGACTTTTGACTTCCTAAAAGGTAATGGGGCTGGACGTAACCCAGTGGTAAAGCGCTTGCCTGGTGCGCGGTCGGTCTAGGATTGATCCCCGTTGGTGGGCCTTTGGAGCTATTTCTCGTTCCAGTTAGTGCACCAAAATTAAAGTTTGTTTTTGTTTATCGACACCACTAGAGCACATTGATTAATTAATAGTCGGCCGTTGGATGTCAAACGTTTGCTAATTCTGACTAGTAGTCATCAAAGGAAACCCGCTACATCTTTCCTAATGCAGCAAGGGAACTTTTATATGAACCATCCCACAGACAGGATAGCACACACCACGGCCTTTTACCAGTTGTGGTGCACTGGTTGGATCGAGAAAATCCCAGTCAGTTGAATGGGTCCACCAAGGTGGTTCCATCCTGCGACGCAAGCCAGTGCACCACGACTGGTATTTCAAATGTCGTGGTATGTGCTATCCTGTCTGTGGGATGGTGCATATAAAATATCTCTTGCTACTAATTGAAAAACGTAGCGGGTTTCCTCGAACACTACATGTCAAACATGACCAAATGTTTGACACCCAATAGTCGATTATTTATAAATCGATGTGCTCTAGTGGTGTCATTAAAATACATTTTAATTCTGAACGGTGTACGATATATTGATCGCTGGGCAAAATGTTTCATATATAAATACAGCATATATAGTAGCATACAGTCTTTTATCAGAACTTTTAACAAAACCCCAACACGTTAACCCTATTTGAGAGGGGGAAAATATTACATATAAACAGTTTCAGACCATCTGACCTACTTGTCGAAATAAACCTGATATAATGATCTTTTGTATTTCGTTGCAGTGATCCGTGAAATGACATGTTTTCGTCTTATTTATGATTTTAAGCCAGGTGTCTTGTTAAAGATAACCCATACCCACCCAACTCCTCTTGGTGTTATTTATGACATTAAGCCGGGTAGTTTTCTAAAAGACCACCAATATCTACCATACGCACCACCGAACACATTAACGAGCTGATATCAACTTGGTAAAACACGATCGATCTCTTCTGCCCGTAATATATTGTACATTTCAGTTTCATATATACTGAGTATACATGTGTATGCTTGTGTGTGTGTATGTCTCTCTCTCTCTCTCTCTCTCTCTCTCTCTCTCTCTCTCTCTCTCTCTCTCTCTCTCTCTCTCTCTCTCTCTCTCTCTCTCTCTCTCTCTCTCTCTGTATGTGTGGTGTGTGTATGTGTGTCTGTGTGTATATGTCTGTGTGTGTGTGTTTGTATGTGTCTGTGTGTGTGTGTGTGTGTGCGTCTCTCTCTCTCTCTCTCTCTCTCTCTCCCCTCTCTCTCTCTCTCTACGTCTCTCCCTCTCTCTCCGCTCTCGGTCTCTCTCTCTCTCTCTCTCTCAGATCTCTCTCTCTGTGTCTCCTCTCATCTCTATGTCCTCCTCCTCTTATGTATGTATGTATGCCTCCGTGTGTGTGAGTGTGTCTCCTCTCTGTGTTATCTTGTGTGTGTGTGTATGTATGGTATGTTTGTGTGTGTGTGTGTGTGTGTATGTATGTTTGTATGTGTGTGTATGTATATATATATATATATATATATATATATATATATATATATATATATATATATATATATATATATATACAGTCAGACCTCGTTACAACGACCACGTTCGTCCCTGGGTCACTTCGTCGTTATATCGAAATTTTCGTTATATCGATTTATTAATCATCGGCTATTGGGTGTCAATAGTAGCATGTGATGA
>NC_054700.1:49724536-49727036 GCF_016097555.1 Gigantopelta aegis
GCTCCCAGTTCATATTACTAATTTATTTATTAGTCCCCTACCGGACCAACTGGAGGGGACTACCTCTGTCCTTTTCCTTCTGTCTGTCTGTCTGTATGTCTGTCCCACATATAGTTTTTTGGATGTTTTTTCTCACCATGCCTTGAGATGTTGAGGGGAAATTTAGTATATGGCTTTATCATGTACTGTTACAGATCACATTTGACTTTCATGACAATTTACCCATTTTTTCCACAGAGTTAAGGCCCTTGGATTTTTGTTTTTCGTGACATGTTCTCTCAGAATGCTTGTTTTGCTTATTTACAGATAACGACAGAAAGGAATCATGGAGTACAGAACGATTTCTGGTCGTAGGAATGCTTGGTCCCAGAACACATCGTGCACCGGCCCAGCTGTCGGAAGAACATTTTATCCAAGAAACCAAAACATGGAGCAAGACTCTTTAAACAGTTTGTCCAACATCGACAGTCAGCAACCCAGACAAATGCAAATGGTCAACATAAACAGGAATATTACTACTGAAAATTCAATGTCAGCTTACAGTGAAAAAATGCGTCGCATTTCATTGGAAAGGACATTTGCGACGCCAAAGACAAACCAAAGACGTGAACATCGTAGGTGGTCAAGTCTGCATCCGGACAAACCAGATGAACTGTCGTCTGCTGAACTGAAAGACTCACTAGCAGTTGCAAACCATTCCGACGTAACGCGTTCTGAATCCTACCTGATGAGACAGTCGAATGTCGGGAGACATTTCCGAGGCTGTAACATAAGTGATTCCGCTTTATCAGAGAGTGAACGAAAAAACTATATTGGCGAAAATAGATTGTCTCGTGTTAAAAATGGTAGGTTTGATATAATAATAAAGGAAGGAATGGAGGATGAAGGTCCAGCAAAGAGTGATGGAAGTGTAGTGAATTCACTGCACAAACTGGAAGAAGTCAGAGATAGTGCGAGTAATGGCTGTCAAGGAACTCTCTCCGAGTCCATTGTTGAAATAACCCCCTTCCCGCCGTACAAGGAAAGCACGTTTTACAAACAGAGAATGAGATCGTCCCGCCTGCGTTTTGCTCAGAGCGAGTACATCGACAGAACCGAACATATCGCCAGCAAAATAAGACCCACGTTTGCTGCATCTAGCAGCAGATTAAATTTTGGGCCTGTGAGGTTCGCCGCAAAGGTGCCCTTGTGGAAACAGAAAGCTCTGGAGGCGAGAAAAGAGCGCTGGAAGAGAAGAACCATTCCGCCGAAACCACCACCCAAGACGTATCACCACGTTTTCAGGTATTCCGACGCTGTGAAGGAACTATTTTCCAGCCACGATTCCAGTTCAGATGTGGGAAATGAACGCGGAGCGAATAGACACACGAATCCCATTCTTACGTTCAGTGATGTGGATGACGGGGACTCGCTGCCTGTGTCCCCGGACAGACAGACAAGGGTCTCGTGGAATTCAGAAGGGTTAGTGACAAAAGACAGACATCTTAGAGACTCATCAGATACGAAAACAGTGCAGTTCAAACTACCTAAAGTTGAGGACACTACATCAGGTGTTTATGGCTTAGCGTCAAGCTTTCATAAACATAAAGCTGAGGACACTACATCAGGAGGGCATGACCTAGTATCGAGCTAACAATCATTGTGGACGACTAGAATGTGTCTGTGTTTCAGGATGCGTTTATGGGGAGATTCGTTCATTCCTTATTCATGAAAATCATCTTACATTTAAATGAAGCGTCGTGGTAAACGTTTTCCATTAAAATAACACAACTTTAACTTTATAACTTAGACACCAATATTTAACACAAACAAAACAAAAGAAAACTCTCCGGGACTCTTCAACAAGTGGAATATTTTATAAAACGTAACAAAATCATTTTTATTATATACAGTCATGAAATATATGGATCTACAGAAACCATAAAAGTGATACTCGACGAAAAGTCTGAATCAAGCTACAGGAAAAATATGGAAACGATATTTACATTTTAGATGGAATAAGTTCTTGCTTCAGTTGCATCCCTTGCTAATGAGTAAGGTATAATTATTGAGGTCACTGTGGCATAATTATTTTTAGATTGATGATTACCAAAGCATCTGATCGTATTTGAATTTATTTATAAGTAATTTGAATAATTATCACAATTGGCATATGAAGTGCAATGACGTTGAAATAATCTAAAACTGATTGTGTGCGAAACAAAATAGTGGTGAAGCATTGTCCTGTCGTTGCCTTTAAGTTTACGTTCAATTCACGTTTTGTTTGCTGCTAATTTGGACGATCTCTTTTCCAGGTACGTTTTCATGGCAATATTATTAAATAATTATTAATCTAACTGTCATTAAATATAGGATAATTTTGATTGAAATTTCTTTTTAGAGTCGATAGTCAGCAAAATTGTATGCAAAAAAGGTTATCTCGTTCCAATTTGAATATATCCTGGCTTTACGTGTTTCCGATCTTGAGTGTTTTGTTGCTTCTTTTTCTAATAGTGTTTTT
>NC_054700.1:49732036-49739755 GCF_016097555.1 Gigantopelta aegis
GATAATATAATAAACTATTTAACTAAATATATTTAAATTTGCATGAATAGAATGAAATGGGGCTATGGTATTTTTCTCTCTTAAAAATCCAAAGAAAAAATGCGTCCTATCAGGCCTATCGGTAGGGTACGTTGGAACAAAAACGACCACTCACGATCCCAAGTGAAAATATTCTTTTCTATGGGACTACGTAATTGGTCAGTTCTGTCATTTTAGATGGGAATGTCTACTTAATCATTCATTTCAACTTATGTTCGTGCTTATATCCAATTAAGGTTCAGTCACGCTGCCCTAGGCACACACCTCAATTATCTGGGCTGTCTGTCCAGGACAGTGAGTTAGTTCTTAGTTGGTTAGTGGTTAGTGAGAGAGATGAGGGTGTAGTGACCTACCCATTGAGCCCTTAAGAACTCGCTCTGGGTTGGAGCCGGTACCGGGCAGCGAACCCTGTACCTACCAGCCTGTAGTCCGATGGCTTAACCACTGCGCCACCGAGGCCGGTCTACTTTATCAAGAGTTTTACATAATGATTTACAGTAATAAAAGTAAAGTAAAGTTTGTTTTATTTAACGACGCCACTAGAGCACATTGATTTTTAATCTTATCATCGGCTATTGGACGTCAAACATATGGTCATTCTGACACTGTTTTTAGAGGAAACCCGCTGTCGCCACATAGGCTACTCTTTTTAACGACAGGCAGCAAGGGATCTTTTATTTGCGCTTCCCACAGGCAGGATAGCACAAACCATGGCCTTTGTTGAACCAGTTATGGATCACTGGTCGGTGCAAGTGGTTTACACCTACCCATTGAGCCTTGCGGAGCACTCACTCAGGGTTTGGAGTCGGTATCTGGATTAAAAATCCCATGCTTCGACTGGGATCCGAACCCAGTACCTACCAGCCTGTAGACCGATGGCCTGCCACGACGCCACCGAGGCCGGTTACAGTAATAAAGCATGACGGCTGATAATATCCATTACCATTTTAGTGGTGGCAGATATATCCCAATACCCTGTGATGTTAAACAAATTCCGCCGGTACATAATTTTATGTCTAAACGGCGATAATGAATGGCTGGTCTACCTACCAAATATACACCTGCCAATCAGGAATCACAGGAGGAGGGCACTGAAAGTACTGGTATAGACCAATTAACCAAGGAAACACCCTGTTTGTCATTTCAGTACATACGTTATTGCATGGACAAAACATGAAACGGTTATTTCAACACTTTGACAGTGGTGGTTTATTTTGTATTGTAAAATAATATATACTTATTGCTGGCTTACTGGGATGGATAATATTACAGAACATTGCACAAAAATCAGGTACGTTTGTTTCTTCAGTTCTAAGACTAATTCCTGACGTAACTCGTTAAATATTACGTAGCCACCGGCTCGTTAGAAAGCGTATTCACTGGAATGGTACAAAATGGCTGCGCCCGTTATATATTTAACCGTTTTATTAATTAAATATAAGATTATACTTGTTGATATTAAGCAATACTATGCATTACATATCGTTGAATATGCATACCAGTCCAAAAGCCTTGTGCGAGTATTCCTTTTACTCGACATGTATTTTGACGAAGGAAAGAAAGTTCAGCAATTAGAGGGTCATAGGATCGAACCAAATCAGTGGACTCATTTTCGGATTGTTTTCTTTTCCTCCCAACCAGTACTCCACGACTGGTTTAACAAAGGCTGTGGTATGTGCTGTCCTGTTTGTGGGAAAAAAGGAAAGAAATGTTTTATTTAACGACGCACTCAACACATTTTATTTATGGTTATATGGCGTCGGACATATGGTTAAGGACCACACAGATATTGAGGGAGGAAACCCGCTGTCGTCACTTCATGGGCTACTCTTTTCGATTAGCAGCAAGGGATCTTTTATATGCACCAGCACATACCACGGTCTTTGATGTACCAGTCGTAGTGCACTGGCTGGAGCGAGAAATAGCCCAATGAATCTACTGACGGGGATCGATCCCAAACCGACCGCGAATCAAGCGAGCGCCTGACCACTGGGCCGTACTGTGACGAGGGAACATGTTCGTGCAGGCTTCGCACACTCGTCTTGGTTTTGGTCTTCTTCACAAAGCGCGGGATTACCGGCTCAAGAATTCTATCACATGAAGATTAACTAACCCAGATACTAGATGTCAGGCGAAATCTAAAACCTACAAATGGAATCTTTCCTCCGCAAAAAAAAAAAAAAAAAAAAAAAAAAAAAAAAAAAAAAAAAATATATATAAACAAAAAAAATAGGTAGGGCAGGTAACATTAAAAACCCCAAAAACAATCTAGTCCAGATAAAATGTTATGTGTGTAGGCCTACTCTTTTCACCTACATATTATTATTTTTTATAGAGTCGCACCTTTCTTGTAGGTAGGTTATGGTTCGCGGAAACAAACATAGTTTTTGGGCCGAATGGTAAAGATATCTCTGTTCTGAGAAATATATCATTTTGTGTAGGTGTCATTCACTTAAATTTATTTTCGCTCTTATATTCTAGGACCGTACCCTTCGAGGGGGATGGCAGTTGCCCCCCCCCCCCCCCCCCCCCACTCCGTGAACCTCACTTCTTCTTTTTTTACTCCAAAAAATAGCATACACATCTCAGGGTTTAATTTGTATAGTGTTTTATTTGTACCCTAGGAATTTTATCAGGGTACGGCCCTATATTCAATTAATGTCATGGAGTCCGCTGAAGGGTACACTTCCGTTAAATAAATATTCCTTTCCTTTCTAAGCATATTAATGGATTTTGTTCCTTAGTCTCTGTCGGCAGATTGCGGAACATGGCCCAAACAACGTCGTGGCCATTATTATCATCATCATCATCATTATCGATCATCATAATCATCATGACCACCACTACTACCGTCGTCGGCGTCGTCGTCGTCAGTTTTCCGTTTATTTTTGTGTTACGCTAAACTGGAATCATTTACCAAAAAGGGGCGGGACGTAGCCCTGTGGTACAGCGCTCGCTTGATGAGATGTCGGTTTGGGATCGATACTCGACGGTGGACCCAATGTGCTCTAGTGATGTCGTTAAACAAAACAAACATACTTTTTTTTTCATTTACCAAAAAATACCCCCAAAACCACCTTAAAATATTGGCTGGTACAAAAAAGTTTGTTTTGTTTAACGACACCACAAGAGCACATTGATTAATTCATCATCGGCTATTGGATGTCAAACACATGGTCATTTTGACATAGAGAGGAAACCCGCTACATTTTTTCTTTAGTAGCAATGAATCTTTTATATGCACCATCCCACAGACAGGATAACACATACCACGGCCTTTGATATACCAGTCGTGCTGCACTGGATGGGACGAGATATAACCCAATGGGCCCACCGACGGGGATCGATCCTTGACCGACCTCGTGGCTGGTACAAGTATAGGAACTATGTTAACCAAAAGTACGAAGGACAGTCAAAACGTTCGTAGAACTAAATATATACAAAAGTTTAGTGCACCGTCATATGTTTGATTTGTTTGTTTCTTTGGTGGCTTGTTTTGTTTAGTTTTTGTGGGTTTCTTGGGGGTGGGGTGGGGGGGGGGGGGCAGGGGTGTTGTTTGGAAAGGGGTGTTTTCGTTTTTTTTAAATCTTGTTCTTTCATATACTGACCAATCAAAATATTACCTAATGGTAACTCACCCTCATGAAACCATGACTTTGAGCACAGATTGGAACACGGAGCCGTTATCAGGTTTCTCACCAAAGAAGATGAAAACGCTACTGAAATCCACAAGCGTATGGTTCCAGATTATAGTCTGTTCCAGAAATGGAAGGCCTTCCTTCATGAATTTCTGAATATATACAACTCTTTACCAGCTAATATTAACATTACTACACACAAAAAACCTTTGATGTGCTCAGAAGAGACAAAATTTGAAGCCTACATTTGATCTGTCATTGCTTGTAGTACCCAGCTCTGAGAACGTTTACCGGCCTCGGTGGCGTCGTGGTTAGGACATCGGTCAACAGGCTGGTAGGTACTGGGTTCGGATCCCAGTCGAGGCATGGGATTGTTAATCCAGATACCGACTCCAAACCCTGAGTGAGTGCTCCGCAAGGCTCAATGGGTAGGTGTAAACCACTTGCACCGACCAGTGATCCATAAATGGTTCAACAAAGGCCATGGTTTGTGCTATCCTGCCTGTGGGAAGCGCAAATAAAAGATCCCTTGCTGCTAATCGGAAAGAGTAGCCCATGAAGTGGCGACAGCGGGTTTCCTCTGAAAATCTGTGTGGTCCTTAACCATATGTCTGACGCCATATAACCGTAAATAAAATGTGTTGAATGCGTCGTTAAATAAAACATTTCTTTCTGAGAACGTTTTGAATGCCTCTTGTACCCATTACTATAACAGACCTAGTACCTTAATATCAGATAACACGACCACTGTGTCACCGCGACCAATAATCTAAAAACCATAACACAAGACATGGATGAATGAATGAACGAATGAATGTTTAACGACACCCCAGCACGAAAAATACATCGGCTATTGGGTGTCAAACTATGGTAATGCAAATAAATAAAGTGATTATAAAAATTCAAGACTTAAACAAAAACAGTGTAAAGAACTGTGCAAAAACACAAATATCACAGAATTTTACGGATACTGAATCTTACTCAATTTTGTGCTGTATTGGCCATTCTCAAAGAGAATGTTACACCCCTGCACCACGGTGAGGTTACAGCACACGCAGGGTCACAAGACATGATTGCTTGGCCATAACATGAAAGGAAAGCGGCTACAAATTGCCTACTTGAACATAACAATGGACTGTGATGGTGGTGATAAACAAAAACCCTCAAAACCACCAAACAAACCGCAAACAACAACAAAAAAAAAAAAACAACACACATTGTGAAGGTACATGCTCTTAATTTCTTTTCGCCTGTGGCGATATTAATTGTTTTAGAAGGCCGTGTGCAGTTCCAAATGCACTTAGCCCAGGTGGGCAACTTATTACGTGATACCTTTGCGCGACGGTCGTCGAGCTGTACGTCTAATACACACTCAGCCCAGGTGCGGAGCCATGTGGCCAGTAATTACGTAATACCTACGCGAGTGCGGTTTTTACATCCGTGATTTGGCAACTTGGCGTCATTGAGTCTGGCGATCTAAGAGAAAGATATGCCGTCTTGGTCGCTGTGGAAATTCAGATGATACGTGAGGTACCCAGGCGATATTCGCTGTCTCTGAGAGTTTTGAATAAATAGCTAGGGTTTTAGAGATATCGGGGAGAAACATATTGGAAGGCTCCAGGGAACGTTAGTCCGTTTGGACTTGGTAAATATCATTTCTGCTCTGTTGTATAACCTTGATGTGATTGATGTTACTTTAAATATTTTAATACTGTATTATACCAATATTATTTAGACGGTGCTGCCGGTCATCTGACGCAGTAATCTGTAGGCT
This sequence comes from Gigantopelta aegis, assembly GCF_016097555.1. Classification (NCBI taxonomy): domain Eukaryota; kingdom Metazoa; phylum Mollusca; class Gastropoda; order Neomphalida; family Peltospiridae; genus Gigantopelta; species Gigantopelta aegis. The sequence continues at coordinate 49,737,488 of NC_054700.1, forward strand.
CACTGTCCTAAATATATATATAAAGCTTATCCAGTCATCCTAGAGGACCTAGGTAAACTGTAGGTTATTGTCTTTATTGTGATAGGTACCAGTATTAAGTCTGTATTACAAGGTTATTGAATGAGTAGTTAGGGTTAATTAAAAATTAACCAGTTAGGAATAGAGTTGTAATTTCTTTATTAATTAAGTTCCCCTGGAAGCGTTTCTCCATTATCATACGTGTGTGTGTTAGCGTTTCTCAATTATCACACGTTATTGAACGAGTAGTAAGGGTTAATTAAAAATTAACCAGTTAGGAATAGAGTTGTAATTCCTTTATTGATTAAGTTCTCCTGGAAGCGTTTCTCAATTATCACACGTGTGGGTGTTGTGTCACGGTGAAGTGATTAGGATATTGTGTAAACTAGACACCTAGAGATTAACTAATTAAGTGATCAGTTCTGGGTTGTTATTATTTGTTGTTGTTAATTAACTACTGCGGCAGTATATTTGTCAGCGTAGGTTAATACAGATTCCAAAGTGTATTGTGTTTTTGTTGTGTTTTCTAGTGAACTAAACGTGCTATATAATATATACTTTATATAAGATCTTATCTCTGATCATACCTAGACGAGCCACAAGCGGGTATAATTGCCTGTTAGAGAGAGATCTAATAGATATACAGTTAGGAGAGATATTTGGACAATCGTGTTTCATTCAGTTACGGGTATTATAGGATCCCCGTGACACACATCAACAGAAATATTGGTAATTAATTAGTTGTTCAACTAAAATCTGAAGAAAATGTTCTCCTTTTTTCATGAAATGTTTTTTTAGTATGTTAAAGTTACATTCTCTGGTGACCATATTATAGCATCATGTACAAATGTGAAATACAAGCTGAAATGCACTTTTAAAAAAGTCGTGTGTGTTCGCTATGAACGGATATCGTCAAATGTATACGCTTGATTCGTCGCCTGTGCCGCCTTAGCTCGGCAAAGCACAAACGACAGCCTGTTGTCAGTTTCAGTTAACACGTGCGTTTGCCGATTTCAAATGGTTGGGTTCGTCTCAAAAAATGAAAAGAGAAATCTTGCGCTGTACGAAGAACGTTCGGTTGAGGATACGGTACTAGAGTCTTGAGTTAAAACCGGTTTGATCTTAACAACGTATTATCGACAGTCGTACCTTCCTATTTCAGAATTGATATTTTATAAAATGTTAGTAGAACTTTCAAAGTTTAGTTTGTATACTAGTAACACATTAATCATGTATATATTTTTAAAATAAAATATACTAAGGTAGACAATGAACGTTTTCACTTCTTAATTTTATGTGTTAAAATCGACAAATTCAAATAAATATTATTTCGTTTGGAAAGGGTAAACTTGGGGGTGGGGTGGGGTGGGGTGGTGGGGTTGTTTAACGACATCAAAGATAAAGCATATTGATTTAATAATCATCCGACCCCATACAACCGTAAATAAAATGTGTTGAGTGCGTCGTTAAATAAAACATATCCTATCCTTCCTTCCATCTGCTGTTGGATGTCTAACATTTGGTAATTTTGACATATAATCTTAGAGAAGAATCGGGTGCATGTGCAGGGGGAGGGTATTGGATGTCGAAACCCTAACTTGCCCAAGCTTTAAAAAAATTGAAATGTATTTTTTGGGGGAGCATGGCCCCATATAAACTTCGCTCAACACAGTCTATAACCCCAACCCCGCTGAAATCCCTGACAGACGATGAAGGGAGCTCGACGCGATAAGACGTGTTTAACAGATTGTGCACACCACTTAGGCGCCGTTCTTGGACAAAGGAATAAGGTTGGCGGTTTAATTTTTTCCTAACAGTCATTTTGCATTTGTACTCTGTATTCATTTGGTTTCAGTCCTGACCTGTAGTATCTACTTGTCTTTTTCTGACTACTTGTGTGTACATTACTTTTGCGATTGACTGTAGGATAATTAATTAGCCTATTTTTAAATACATAACACCAAATTTTTAGTCTAGCCTAGTCTTAAACCAGTCAAACAATGGAAACATTAACAGAGAACATAGTTAGTCAAGATAACGGGACTAACCCAACCATGCCTGAAAATTGCGAAATAAGGCCTGAAATAGAGACGACTAATGACAAGACAACAACTGACTCACCTAGGTCCCCCCCCCCCCCCCCCGCCAACACCCATGACTATGACCACTGACACACGCAACACCGAAGCGGAGGCGCCTGTTGTAGGGTCAGCTAACAACCTAACAACCAGGACGTGTCCACAAACTCTC